>NC_040020.1:24737867-24765754 GCF_000972845.2 Larimichthys crocea | reverse complement strand
TGACCCTTGCCTGTTCTTGGACTTTCTTCCTGCCTCGTGATTTTGTACTTCTGCCCCGCTGACTGCCTTTTGTGTACCGAATCTGGACCGTCAATAAACCGCCTTACCACACCTGTCAGTCTCTGATCTGCTCTGTGGGTCCAGTTGTCTGTCTGAACCTGACAAAAGTAACACGGATTAACAGTCAAAGTAACATTCGGGGTAAAATACAGCGGACACCCCACCACGTCACTTTGGTAAAAATCTACAATAACTGATAAAACCATAAAGCCAATATGGTGAATGTTTTTATGTTTCTATTACCTTGGAATGAGACTTTTATATCTATGGAGGGAAGTGGGTCATCTTCAATGGAGCCATGTTGAACCTCCATGTTTCTACAAACCCAGAACAGACAAACAAAACATTTGCTCATCTATAGATGGCCACTACAGTTTATCCTTTATGCTTTGAACAGGAAGGTTAGGTGAGCAGTATTCAGTTGGTTGCAATCTACAACTTCACCACTAGATGTCACTAAATCCTACATGCTGCACCAGATGTGTTTCTCTCCTTAACTCCTGAGGGAAATCTGGCTCTTTAACTGCTAAATACTTAGCTAGTCGTTTACTTTGGCTGTTAAGGGTTTGAGGAGATTTTCAGTGTGACCAGCTGTCCACTGCCTCTGGAAACAGCATTGAGTCGTTGTTACCATAAAACCAAAACAATGAACTTAAAGACATTAAAATGTTTTGTAGAGCTGAAGGGAATTACAAAGTCAGCTAATAATTCTCAGGTTCATCGTTGTAAGTTACTATAAAAACATTGAATAGTGTATATTCTTATAAATTTAGTTCATTTTTGATGTATGATTACTTACTTTTCTTTAGTCAGCCAGAACTGACGTAGGCCTAAGATTTGCTGTGTATACAGTGTAATGTAATATGCATTCCCTGTTATTCTTGTGTGCCTGTGAGCTTTGAAGTGACTCAAGGCAAATTTGGATGCTGATACTGTATTTGTTTGGTTTGAGATCTCAATCACATCGACAGCAAACATTGGGGGAACTCAGAAAAGCTGAAAATGAAGAGCTATTTTTAGAATTTGCAGCACTTCTCTGATCATGTGTGGTAAATTTAGTCCCGAATGTAATAAATGAATCAATTTCTGTGCACTAGTGATACTGTATAAATTCAATGAGTCTCACCTCTGAGAGTGAGACTTCCTCCTCCTTGTCTTCACAGCTGAGATTTACTGCAGCTCTTCCTTTCATCTGAGTCAAACCCCTCATCTTCCCACAAGTTCTTTTCAAACAAAGAAGCAGACCAGAGAGACGCAGCCAGCAAAGCTCCTCTCCCTAAATTGCCATCAATTTATTCTTTGTTCTTACTTATCTGTTACACTTCCACAACTCTGAAAAAACTTTTATCCCCATTACAGCCATGCCTCTGTTCCTTTCCCTTCCCCACCCTACAATTAGAGAGTGATAAACCACACTTATTCATTCCTCTATTTGGCCTGAAAGCAAATCAGTTTCTATTCACTTGAGGACCAGTTAAAACAGTGTGTGTGTGTGTGTGTGTGTGTGTGTGTGTGTGTGTGTGTGTGTATGTGTGTGTGTGCGTGTGCGTGCGATGAAATGGAATAGGACGTGTCAACAGGAGGTTTTTGCTTGTGTGGTGCCACCTAATCTCACGCATGATTAGGAGAGCAATAACACGACTGTCTGAGCAGGTTACAAAAATGTGAGCTCTGTGCGTCTTTGCGTATGTGTGTGTGTGTGTGTGTGTTCACATTTTTGTGTGTGACAGTCTTGAAAATGTTTATTGAACCACTAACAGTCACATTATAACGAGACTCTACTTTCCTTTTACCCCGGTGCTCCTTCAGTCTTAAGTGACCTTTTATTCTATACATACCTGCTGCATTACAAATCTCAAACCTCTTGTCCCCCTTGACCTTCATCCAACCTTCCTGATAGCTTCATTCTCTAACATATATTCCTCCCTTGCCACCTCTATCCCCTGTGGCTTCTTTTCAATTTCTTTGTGCACTCTGAAGAAGGTTGATTGCAGAGATGCCCACTGGTTGGATCAGTAAACAAACAACACACAAAGATACTCTCATTTCACAGATGCTAATAATCTCCCCTCAGCCTGCTTCTTCCTTAAATTGCAGCACCCTTTCTTTCCTCCACCCCCGCTGCCTCTCTCTCACTATGCCCGTACTTCATTCTTTCATTCACTTCCTGACTCTTGCTAGTCCGTGTGCCAGTCTCCATTGTGTTCCTCTTGACTGTAAAAGCTCTGATGTGCTGTGATGAAAAAGGGAGAAAAATGAGGGAGCTTTTATAGTCAGCTCAAGCATCCACATGCAGGTGTGTGTGCGTGTGTGCGTGCGTGTGCGTGCGTGTGTGTGCGTGTGTGTGTGTGTGTGTGTGTGTGTGTGTGTGTGTGTAAAAGAGGGGAGGGAGTGCCTAAAAGCAAGATGACATCTCAAATTGTGGAGTATAGCGCCTCTCTGTGGTGGCTGTCTAGTCTAATTGTAGTCAGCAGTGGTAGAAGAAGTATTCAGATCCTTTACTCAAGGAAACGTATCAATACCACACTGTAACAATACCATACTTAAGTAAAAATATGTATTATCAGCAATGTGTACTCAAAGTACCAAAAGTGAAAGTACTCAATATGCAGAAAAGTGTTTCCTGTTAGTGTTTTGCTGCTGCACAGTGGTGCAGTGTTTAGCAATGGAGTGCCATGGTTTGAACCCCAGCTGTGGGATCATTTAGTTACAGATCCTTGAGACCTGTATCTGAAAGAGTACTACTATAACACTGTTGGATTACAATAGACAGTTAAAAATCAATACTGCAGAAACAGAGGTGTTGTCTTTTTCTTTCTTCTTCCCTGTCAAAACCTATAGCCTGAAAAACGTTATTATTACAAGGGGAATATACCCAAAACCTCAAGATTTCAAGGCACTTCACTGAGGTATTGATCAGAGGTGTTTTGACTCCAGAGATGTTTTGACTCCTTTATCTGGACATTAGGCTTCAAAAAAGCACTGTAGCATGTGGAGGATGAAAACCAGCTACTGTGATGGTAGAGGCGTGGTTCCAGAAGAGGTCAATTTGGATCAATCAGTGCGCCACTTTGGCCCAGACTTAAATATCTCAATGATTTACCGGATTGACAATAAATCCCCAGCTGGTGCCTTTCTGTGTGGAGTTTGCATGTTCTCCCCGTGTCTGCGTGGTTTCTTTCCAGGTACTCCGGCTTCCTCACACAGTCCAAAGACATGCAGGATAATTGGTGACTCTAAATTTGCTCGTAGGTGTGAATGTGAGCGTGAATGGTTGTTTGTGCCCTTTCACCCAATGCCAGCTGGGATTGGCTGCAACCAATCATGATATGGATGAGCAGAAAATGGATGGATGGATTACTGCTGCATTAATGTGTACGTTGCATTTTACTGCTGGTTGAGCTCATTTTGATTAGTTGATATACTTGAGTGCTCTATACTGAAAGTGTGCAGCGTTTAATCTAATTATGCAACATAGTAAATATGATAGACTTTGCTTACAAGTTGTATTATGACATACAACCTTAAAATCATCTCTTTCAGACCAGACAGCAGGGCACAGGCTTTATACTGAATTGTTTCACCTTTACCGAGTGCACAAGACTTTGCTGATGCTCGCTCGCTGATATTGCTGTTTCATTATCAGTTCGTCAAAACTGAAGAGCTTCTCTCTCTCTTCACCGTCACAAGCTGGTTTATCGTGATGCAATTCAACTGGACAAGCTGGACACATCAACACTACATTTGTTTATTATGATTTCAATATTAGCCAAACATAGACTGTACAGTAAAACTCAATTATAAACCTAAATAATTATCAGTTTATTGGAATACAATCTCAGATTTTGTGGTTTCCATATTGATCATCTACCTTAATCTCTGTGATGAAGTCTATTTAGGCCAAGAGTGTAAACTGGTACATCCATCCACTTTCTGTAAATGCTTACCCACATCAGGGTTGCAGGGGGCTGGAGTCTATCCCAGCTGGCATTGGGCGAGAGGCAGTCACCAGTTCATCGCAGGGCACACAGAGACAAACAAAAATTTTACACTCACATTCACATCTCCGGGCAATTTAGAGTCACCTACACTTCACTTACTCTATTCTGTTGTCATAAATTTATTTTCCCCTCAGGATGAACTCATCATCAGCTCAACTTTCTTTGGTTTATGACCAAATACTTGCAGAACTTTGCACATAAGCCTCATCTGTACTTTGTGTTTCTTGCATGCTAATAGACTAATCTAAGGTGGTGAACATTGTTAACATCATACCTACTGAACACCAGCAGGTCAGCATTGTCATTGTGAGCATGCTGATTTGAGCATTTATCCTTAGTGTCTAAGTGTAGCCTAACAGAGCAGTCTATGCCTGTAGACTTTGAGCCTGGTTTCGTCTTTCATTTAGACAGTCTTGCATGAACAATAAGGATGACAAAATTATAGATAACTTGTCAACATACATAATCTACTTTGCATTGAAATCACTTAAGTCTTTGCATACAATACGAAGAGACCAAACCAAAACCAACAAATGATTTCAACGTATGTATAGACATTCACAAAATGTGAATCTATCCTTAAAAGAACATTTTTTTAAAGTTTTCTCAATATAAGACATTTTTCGACTCAAAGAAAGAGCAAAAGTCATTTGGTTAAATTGATTTCCTGACATCAATGGTGAATATGTGGAGTCGAGCAGGAGTATCTCATCTCTGAGTCATTCACCATAACAATACAACATACTGATGTCTGATGGTTTAAAGTAGGAAATCCTTTTAAGAGGATCATTTTTCACCAAAATGATTCAAGTTCAGCCCACAGCTGTCCATTCCCAGGTGTATCAGACACCTACATTAAGCTACATTATGACTAATCATTTCTTCAAGCTGGACAAAGCTGACTGAATATGTTTGCAGTTTTTCAGCAACAAATCTGAGATTTCCACATTCTGCTGCACAATATGTGTGTTTATGTGTGTGTGTGTGTGTGTGTGCTTGTGTGAGTGAGGGGGGGTTCGTAACAGCAGTAAATCTGAAGTGACACCTTAAAGGTCATTCAAAAATAAAAGCATCTTATAGCTCAATTGTGATTCAAGTGCCCTCTGTTAAAGTTCAGCGCGCGCGCACACACACACACACACACACACACACACACAAACATACACATGCTCCCTCCCACTCATCAACCACATTTAATTAAATCTCTTTAATTTGCCTTGTCATTTATTACTTATGTAAGCATTTGTCACCATGTTGTGCTCTGCTGTAATCTGTTTTATTCATGTCACTTGTATCTCCACTTGTCATCCTGATACTTGTTTGTCTCCTGCTCCCTTTTTTTCCTCTTTTGTTTGCTCTGAAGTGAGTTGCTTTGATGAGATGATTATAATCTCAGTTGCATATTTTTGTAATTATTTTCTCCTCTGCTTGTTGTCACCCTAAATCTGAATGTGTGTATAGCATGTCTACGTCAAAGCCTACAAGGCAATAAACCAAAATGCAGGTTGTTGCATGCATAGACAACTATATTTGAGTTAGAGTAAGCTAATATTGATTTCTGTTGTGTGTTTTTGACAAAATATATATATAAGTCTCCTGTTTTACACCTCTGGAGAAAACATTAGACATAAAAGCTGAAGCCTTTTCCCGCTTCCCTTCATTAATAACAAACACCTGTCTGTACTTTCTGAAATGTCATCTTTGCATTTCAATACCTCGTCCTTGCTTTTACCGTGAGGACATTTTCTTGCCAAAAAGCTTTTTTTTTAATATTCGTCTTAGAATACAAACTGTAGATAATAATTGCAGCCAGGTACTGTTCTGTCACAGTGTGGCAGGTGCATCACTGCTTCAGAGACATCACCTGAAATCACATCAGGCACTTAAACCTATAAATCTAGCAGATCTTACCGTGATCCACAGTAAGAGCCATAAATCCTGCTCAAATGCAAGGTAGATTTTGGTGGATGCTTTAAAGCTACATTATATTTTGACAGCTTGTGATGGATTTTGTCTGAAATCCATTCATTGTATCTCTGCCTTTGTCTCGTGTCTGATAGCTGTGATCCTGGAGAATATACCACCCTTTTTTCGTGCACAAAGCACAAAGATGAATGTGTTTGTTTTAAAAAAAAATGTTTTAATTAAGCCTTGTTTTCTATAGATTACCCGTGTGAACAAAAGTTAAAGTTAATCTCTCTGCATGAGGTCACAATATAACATAATAGATACTTTGTCCTTTGTTGCCACAGTCTGGACAAAGCTTCACATAAATACTCCTAACGCCATATTGCAATTACTGTGGGGTTTTGTTACAGGATACTATGGCAGGAGGAAAGAAACTCCAGCGATAGTGTTTACAGGCCAGGGACGTGTATCTGTGACCGGATAGAAGCAGTGTGAAAGATATGGGTGGTTGAGGATAGAACTACAACAAACAAGTAGTCTAGTTCATGACCTGTAGCTAATTGGCATAAACTAGACCTGATATGAGTGTATAGTATGTCTACATCAAAGCCCACAAGGTAACACACATACACATAGGACAGAATGCAGCTGGTTGCATGCATAGACAACTACATTTGCTATTTATTCAATTGTGTTGTGCGTTTAAAGGACTTAAATCTGAAGGCTGGAAAAGACTGGTATAACTGCATTTTGGTTCCTTGAGGGCCTTATCGTGTGGAGTTTCTCCTCGTGTCTGTGTGGGTTATCTCCTGTACATGTCAAAAGACATGCACTTAATAGGTTAACTGGTGACTCTAAATTTCCTATAGGTGTGAATGTGAATGTGAATAGTTGTTTGTCTCTATGTTGCCTGTGATGAACTGGTGATTTGTCCAGGGTGTACCGCGCCTCTCGCCCCAAGGTCAGATGGAATAGACTCCACCGTGACCCTGATGAGGACAAGCGGTTACAGATCAAGTCTCAATTTAGATTAGGTAGGTTGTTTGATTGATTTATTGATTCATATATTGCAACATACTGTTGATAGATAGATAGATAGATAGATAGATAGATAGATAGATAGATAGATAGATAGATAGATAGATAGATAGATAGATAGATAGATAGATAGATAGATCTGAAGGCTGGAAAAGACTGGTATAACTACATTTTGGTTCCTTGAGGGCCTTATCGTGTGGAGTTTCTCCTTGTGTCTGTGTGGGTTATCACCGGGTACATGTCAAAAGACATGCACTTAATAGGTTAACTGGTGACTCTAAATTTCCTATAGGTGTGAATGTGAATGTGAATAGTTGTTTGTCTCTATGTGGCCTGTGATTAACTGGTGATTTGTCCAGGGTGTACCGCGCCTCTCACCCCAAGGTCAGATGGAATAAGCTCCACCGTGACCCTGATGAGGACAAGCGGTTACGGATAATGGATGGACGAACAAAGTCTCAATTTAGATTAGGTAGGTTGTTTGATTGATTTATATATTGCAACATACTGTTAGATAGATAGATAGATAGATAGATAGATAGATAGATAGATAGATAGATAGATAGATAGATAGATAGATAGATAGATAGATAGATAGATAGATAACTAATTGGCATAACACGATCTGATATGTACTTATTATTGTACTTATATATACATCAACACACACCTTTTTATTTAACATCTGTTGGACTACATCGTTTTGCACCAAAATTCCTGATATGGGAAAACCTACTTGGCAATAAATATTATTCCGATTCTTAGTCTCTGGCTATTTGGCATAATAGATTAATAGATAATAGATAGTATACTTTAAATTACAGTGCAGCAGCAGCATTATACACCGTGATGATAAACTGTGATGATAAACTGTGTGTATTATATATATATATAATATATATATATATATATCTATATATATATATATATATATATATAGATAGATAGATAGATATATTCTTTAAGCTTGGTTAAAATAGGTGTAAGTTTCAATCAAAAACACCTGCTGTTGAAAAAAAAAACCCTTCAAACTCAGCGATTTCCCCCTCTCATGCCTCTATAACTGTGCAGCCAACATAAATGGACATCATTTATATAAAAAAAAATACATTTTTAACACACACAGCGCTGAATGTGGAGCTGGTGCAGAGAGCCCGGAGCTTTCGGGCAGCGCGCCGGGTCTTCCTCCGGGCAGCGGCGGCCCCGGAAGTGTTTGTGAAACGGTTAAAAGCCAGTTGACGTAGGCTAGCTAGCGTTAGCCGTCAGCCGGGTTCAGTCATTGTGCAGGATGGAGGTGACACGCCGGAGTAAGTATCCACACACGGTTTGCTCCCCGGGCTTTCAGCTCACTGTACACGTCGTAGTTATGCACGACGGAGCGGTGAGCTGAGATTTGTGTTTTAAAAAAGCACCGAGACTGATCCGGAGCTCCGGTGTTTGTGCTGCTGGCTAAGCTAACTAGCTCGTTATGCGGCTGTGTGTGTGTGTGAGACACGCTAACAGACTTTCACCTTTTTACAGATTTTAAAGAGTGCTTAAACACGGTGTACACCGCCATAGAGGAGGCTGACTTTCTTGCCATCGATGGGGAATTTTCAGGTGAGCGTGTGAATGAGACTTTTTGTTGTTTTTGCAGAAATTGAGGTTGAATTAATTGATGCATTGTGAATAAATTGTTTTATTTTGAAGGTATAAGCGACGGTCCTAATGTCAGTGCACTAACCAACGGGCTGGACACACCTGAGGAGAGATACACGAAGCTTAAAAAGGTTTGCACACAGTTGATGATGAGCTGCATCCTCCTCTTCCATGAGACCTCCAGGTTTATTATTATTATTATTTTATTTAAACTCTCTTGTCTTTGTGTGTCCATCAGCACTCCATGGACTTTCTGCTGTTCCAGTTTGGATTATGCACGTTCAAGTACGACCACACCAAGTCAAAGTGAGTTTTACATCTGATATCCTAGAGGACTCCACACGTCTGGCATCTGCTCATTTAAAATGACTTTATTATGTTGATGAAACATTTTGTCTTCCAGCCACTCAATGCACTTTTACACTACATGCCTAATTCACCCATTCCTTCATGCACTGATACACTGATGGCAATGGCTGCCATGCAAGGCGCCAACGACTCACGCACCCTTCAGGAGCAATCTATCACCGTCTTGCTCGTCGTGCAGATCGAAGGAGTTTAGGATGAGATCTACCCGATCCACAGTTAGTGAACGACCCAAAATAAACGAGCCTGTGTTTTTACACTGACAAAACTATAAGTACCTAGGCTGAAATCTGAAATCCCAAAATATAAGTTTGCCATTTCATATCTGATCCATATCAGATTTTTTTTAATACCCAAACTATGTGTTTTTGTTTTTTGGTACGAGCTTCTCCTTTTGTCCTGTCAAGTCACGCTCCTGTTCAGGATTAACCTTCTGTGTCAGGTTCACGTTTGTTTGTCCTGCCTGTATCCGTGCTGTGCAGGAGAATACAAAGCGCCGTCCAAATGATGACATCTGACGTAAAGAGTGTTTTGTGATCCAATGAAACAAACAATGGCACGTAATATGAAACGATAGATGCCTTTCTTTGTGCACACAATGCTTGTCATCATATCGCACGGTCTGAGACCTAATCCCTTACTTACTTTCTTACTTACTGTGTGCCAGCCAGTTTGAGATAATTTAATTGAAATTATTTTTGGGAATATGCAACACTCTAGCAAAATATCTAGTGACATGTCGGGGTGACCCAGTCAAAAGAAGATCCCTCTGTGTAAATCATGGATCAAGGCTGGATTTTTGACAGATTTGGGCTCTAATGACGCATTATTCTGAATTATATTTTAATCGCCACACAACCAGGTAGTTGAAATACCTCGCTCTAGTTGCAATACTAGAATACTTCTAGAATAGAAAACTCTGAGGGTAATGAGAGCCCAGCAGCTTGTTTTTTAGTTTTTTTTAGTCCAGCTGACTTGAGCCTTGGATAATAAAATGTTCACACTACATATAATTAAACTACAAACGCAGGTTATTCTGAAACTCTTAACAACTGGACTGATTTCACTAACTCTCATTGTCCTGTTTCTTTCGTCCCCGTCTCTGCAGGTATATCATAAAGCCTTTTAACTTTTATATATTCCCGAAACCGTTCAACAGGACGTCCCCTGACATAAAGTTCATCTGTCAAGTAAGTCAGTGTTGCTTCTTCTTCTCCTCCTCGTCTGATGTGTGCGTGAACTGAGATGAATACTTTGAAAGTGGTCTGTCCTGAAAATGCCTCGTCAGCTTTTTTTTTTACCAAAAAATTAAATAAAATATCCCGTGTTGGCTTTTTTTGTTTGAACGTTTTTGAAAATGGAAGATCGTCTTTCTCGTTTTCAGAGTTCCAGTATCGACTTTCTGGCCAGTCAGGGATTTGATTTCAACAAGGTGTTCTGTAATGGTGAGTACAACCCAGAATGCCCTTTTTAGTCTCATGACGTGTAGTGCTTGGTATCAAATGTCATATTTAAATTCCACCCTAATTTGAGTTTATATCAGACGTTTGCATATTTAACGTCTGTGTTGGTGAATGCAGTTTCGTAGTCAATTCTTTTATTAGTTATGTCCTGATAAATGACCAAAATCTTGTTCATTTCAGTTCTTAAATGTTTAATAAGACGATGTGAAGACAGACATTTGAGAAGTTTTACTAATTTATGTATGTTTCGTAGTTAAAAAAAAACCAAAGCATTCAGTACAGAAACATTCATATTGGCACCAGTTTCCAAAATTCTGAACATCCAGCTTTAGTGTGGAGTTGGGAAATCTGTTATACTGGAACAGCTGGTGTTTGTCCACCTGCTCTTCATTCATACTTGTGACCTTTTTGTTAACCTGGTCCAGAGCTCTGGAAATATAACAAATGGTAATTCAGTCTTTTTTTGGCTAGTTCACTTTGACAGTCTGGTGATAAATCTGAAATTATTTTCATCGCTGCGACGCCTGTGTTACGATGTAGCTTACGTTCACCCCTCCAAAAAATATAACTAAACAAAAGCTACGCAGGTGTAACTCAAACTGTAAGAGCTCTAACTGAACCTCAGGTGACCACACAGATGGAAAGTTGAGAATCATGAGCTGAGGTTTTTTTGTTTGTTTGTTTTTTTTCTGAAGGAATCCCGTACCTAAATCAAGACGAGGAAGCCCAGCTGAGGGAGCAGACAGAGGAGAGGAGAAATCAACACGCTAACGGTGTAGGGACTCCATCCTACATCTCCCCATCCTCCTCCAAAGGCCCTGCACACGTACCTGATGAACACAAAGACTTCATCAACAGGGTCATGTAAGTGTTACAGCACATTCAGACTCCAGGTGTGTGTGTGTGTGAGAGACATACAACACGAAACACCATGGTGGTAGCAGCTTAGTTTTTCACACTAATATGAGGCAGTTTTCTTTCCTCGGGGTAAACTGGTCATGGCAAACTGGAAGGAAATCCCATTATTACCCCAGGATGCAATGGGAGGAAGGAAGTGTATACCCATGTGAACCTCCTGTTATTTCAAAGCCTTTTTTTTTTTCATGACTATGTTTGTCTTTTTGTGTTTTGATCATCTGTACTGGTTTCCCTGCAGAGAGAAGGTTGAAGCCCTCTTCACTAACTCAGAGAAGACTTTGGACTTGGAGCCATGTACCGGGTAATCTAGCCTTTGTCTCAAAATGCTACACCGAATTTGTATCTATTATGTAATGTCTGTATTTATCTCTTATGTTTATACTTTCTCCCTGTCTCTCTACTCCCTGCTCTCACCAGGTTTCAGAGAAAGCTGATATACCAGACACTGAACTGGAAGTGAGTGTCCCTCAACACTCTGGCTACTGTTGTTGTTTTCTCTTGGTTTCGTGGCTGTTTTTTAAGGTTTGCCTTGCTTTTACAGGTTTCCCAAGGGGCTTCATGTGGAAACCATCGAGACAGAAAAGGTAAGGACGTGTTCGATCAACCAGCTTTCAACTAAGCTTTTTGTTTTTGTGTGGAACAGTATGAAATATTGATGCGAGTTCTCTGTGTGCGTGCAGAAAGAGCGATACATCCAGGTCAGCAAAGTTGATGACGAGGAGAGGAAGAGGAGGGAGCAGCAGAAACTGGAGAGAGAGCAGGTGGGTTCATGATGGATATTGAATTGATGTTAATGTCATCGGTTTGTCTTTTTTTTATTTTGAAGAGCTTAAAGATGCATTAGTTTTGACTGTATCAAATATTTCTTTGCCTCACACTTCTCTGCTGCCAACAGGAGGAGCTAAATGACGCTGTTGGCTTCTCCAGGGTCATCCACGCCATCTCTAAATCTGTGAGTCGGCTTTTTTTTCTTCTCTCTGTAAATCGGCTTCTTAATCTTGAGTTGCACCATAATTTTGAGTATTGTTTGTTTGTTGCTGAGCGACTGTTTCATTCCACAATTACTGGATTTGTTGCACTATCGTGGCATCTTTAATTCAGAGTTCTGTTATTGTTGGCTTTGGGAAGTCTGACTTGTCCTCTAACCCATTTCATCTGACACACAGAGTAAACTTGTGGTTGGCCACAACATGTTGCTGGATGTGATGCACACCATCCATCAGTTCTACTGCCCTCTGCCAGAGGTACAAACATCTTCCATCCATCCAAACCTGAGATGGATATTTTTAAATGGCAGTTCATAGCTAGGTAATGTGATTTGTGACTTATTTATGCTGATGCCCTTTTCTCCAGGATCTTCAAGACTTTAAAGAGGTCACCATGTGTGTTTTCCCGAGGTAATATTCCTTGTTTTTGTCTTCACAACAGCTGCGTTAGACTTTCCGTGCTTTTTATTGTTTAATAATTGGTTATCTGTCCACTTGCAGACTTCTGGACACAAAGTTGATGGCCTCTACTCAGCCTTTTAAGGTAAATTATCTCCTTCAGTGTCAGAGGGGTGACAATTTGTAGCTTTAAAATAATCTCTGTCCAGCTAAAATGATTGGACATTATTAAAACGCATATCTGCTCTTTCTGGGTTCAAACTGGTAGATGACCCCAAAAACCTGGGTGACTTATTTTACCTTTGTGTTTCAGGAGTTGATCACAAACACCTCCCTGGCAGAGTTGGAGAAGCAGCTGAAGGAGACCCCGTTCAAGTCACCACAAGTTGGTGAGTACGTCAACATTTATCTGAACCAATCTCAATCTACAAAATCCTGCCAACACTTTTTTTCTTCTTGCTCCTGTCAGAAACGGCAGAGGGGTTCCACAGTTATGACACAGCCCAGGAACAGCTTCACGAGGCTGGGTACGACGCCTACATCACTGGCCTCTGTTTCATCTCAATGGCCAACTACCTAGGTAACACACACTGTCACACTGATCCTGTTTGCAAATTAAATCCTCTGGATGTATGTTGTTGTTGTTGTTGTTGTTGTTGTTGTTTTAACACTCTCTCGCCACAGGCTCTTTCTTGACTCCACCCAAAGCGCACATCCCTGCTTCCTCCAAACTGATTGCACCATTCTTCAACAAGTAAGAGACGCACTTCATTTCACGGTGTTTACTGCTAAAAGCTTCAGTAAATATATTAATACTTCTCCTCTCTGTTTTTAAGGCTTTTCCTGATGAGGATAATCGATATTCCCTACCTCAACATCACAGGACCAGATTGTGAGTGAGATGATGTAGCACAGCTGTTATGTTTGTCAGGATTGATGCTTTGGAAATGTTGCCACACTGAGTAGAAGTACCCTGTGGTACATTTCTACCACCAGGTTCACGCTCATCCTCTGAACAAGAGATCACAATGTACTCATGCAAACTAGAAAACATGGATGTAAACTGTATCAGTTTAACTTTTTATTATTTTTTTATTTACTTTGCAAAATGGAAATCCATTCATGACAGACACTAATTGAAATATATAACTTTCTTTCTTCCTTTCGTTCCTACAGTGCAACCTAAAAGAGACCATGTCCTGTATGTCACCTTCCCAAAAGAATGGAAGACCAGTGACCTCTACCAGCTCTTCAGTGCCTTTGGTGAGACACACATTTTGTCTGATAATCCTGTTTACACACAGACGTGACCTGTCGTTGTTTATATCACTCGCCTTCTTCGTCTGTTTTCCACTCAGGAAACATCCAGGTTTCATGGATAGATGACATGTCAGCATTCGTGTCTCTGAGTCAGACAGACCAAGTACAGATAGGTGAGTTTGACAGAGCAGCTGAACACACACACATGGTCATCTGCACAGAAAAAATGCAAATGTCGAAGCAGGCTGTTTTTTAACGACTTCCACTCGTCACACAGCTATGAACACCAGCCGCTATGCAGAGAGTTACAGGATTCAGACGTATGCAGAGTACATCCAGGCTAAGCAGGACAAGGAGAAGCCTGACAAGACGGTTAAAACCTGGGGAGAAGATGGCTGGGTGAAATCTCACTACACCTCCTCCACCACTGCTGGCTTTGGATATCCCAGGTACACCTGTGCTAGTATACCCTGCAAACTCTGCAGGTTTCTGCAGGTGTGCACGGTTTCTATTTTTGTCGAGGTATTTATAGTCTTTATGTTTGTCCTTCTTCTAGGGGTTTGAGGAAACGCAGCATCAGTCCTGTTCAGGGAGAGCAGGGTGCCGGAGAGTCTCTAAATACAGATGGCTGGAGTCACTACTCGTACCCGGATAGCGCAGGCAGCAAGAAGATGAAAACTGACGGTGTGTGCATAAGTAATTTCCTGCTGCAGTGTGGCAACATACACCAAGAAAAAGTACTCGATTAGAGATGGAGTTTGGCCTGAGGGAGGGAGCAGGTGGTGTTGTGAATAATTGTCACAACCAATAATAATAACATTACCCAGCCTTCCTTGAATTAGTTATAGTACATTTACGATAACTCCATCATTCATGCAAAGCGGGTGTCTCTGTTTTTAGTCTTAACCATCACATCTTTTTCTCCAAACCATTTTTTATTTTTTTTTTATGATTTCTTTATCAGTTACTAGCCATTGGTCTAGTTTTGGAAGCCATTTTCCCACGTCTCATTTTTTTGGCCAGCACAACCCTCATGCGGTTCATCCCCCCTGATTTTATTAATGCGCAGTGAATATGTCCTGTATAAAGACGCACACTTGAGGCTCTGACGTACTGGTTGTCATTGTGTTTTCTAGACTTCAGTGGACAGGCAAACGCAGAAGCTGTCGAGAGCAAGACCTCGGAAGGATGGTTAAAGACGGCGTAAGTGAAATGGCGACCATTTATTCTGTCACTCTGATTCTGTTTGCCGTCTCTTTTTTTTTAAAATAGTTGCTGTTCCCTGCAGAGATTCAGCAGGGTTAAGTCCAGGCCCTGATGAGGAGGACGAGGAGGAGGGAAGTCCCGAGGGCACTGATCCAGCTAATGATGCTGAGGGGACGGTCACCTGGCAACAAGCCATGACGACGAGGAAAGGTCAAAAGAACAAGAAAAAGAAGTCTGAAGGTGTGTTTGAACAAGCGGTTAATAAGGCGGTAGATGATGGAAGGTGATCCTTTTTTAGTAAGACTTAAACTGTCGCCTCATAATAATCACATTTTATGTTTTGTTTACATCAAAAGTAATAAAGTGATTTATTTGCTGCACATGCATGTTTAACATTGGAGCACAAACAGGAACTGTTTGTAACTAACGCAGCATGACTTACCGTACTGTAGATCTAATCAACAGGGCTCAGGCAGAGCTAACTAACACCCAACGCATGAGGGGAAACTGAAGTGTCAAGATGTTTATCCAAATATAGAAAAATAAAAATCAACAGATGCAGTTCTATTTTTAGTCTCTAACCAGCTCCTGAGGGAAATATCTGGCTCTTTAGCTGATAAATACTCTTGTCTTCACCAGCTAGCTGCTAACTAAGCGTTAATAGTGGACTTGTTTTCATCAGATGGTCAGAAACACGACTCCAAACGACTGACAATGTTGCTCCATAACTGCTGGATTTGTAAATAAGCAACTGTTTCCTAACAAGTTCGCCGTGTCAACTTTAAAAGGTGATGATATGTCAATGTTGTGTTCACAGCTTGTTCCCCTACAAGTGACCCAAAAAACCCAGTTGATGCTGTTTTTGTTTTGTTTTGTTTTAAACAATCGGTTTCAGAATGTCCCATCAATGTGTTTCTAATATTGACACAACATTGACTCTCAATGTCTCTCCCTTTTTATATACAACACAGATAAAGTATGTGTGTAGAAAACTTGCGGACATACAGGTGTCCTGAAACATGTACAAGTACAGTGAAATGAGGGCATTCCCGAGTAGGCTAACTTATCCTGGAAATACTCTAGTAAAACCTGTAAACAAAGGGAATACAAACTAAACAAAGCCAAAGTTTCAGAAGGTTAAATGTACTAGTTGGCAAGATTTCAGTTTAAGTGTTTCATCTTTTGTTTGTCTCTCTCTCTTTTGTGCAGGTGCTGAATCTACAACGTCACTCTTCGAGGTCCCAGAAGTCTGGTAGCAAGCGGTGAGGAGTGGAGAGGCCACTGTCCCCCACTAAGCTCCAGCTCTGAGTCTCTTCATAAGCACTTGGGGCGCTCTCCTGTAAGGTTGTACATCACTGGGAGTGGTGCACGCCCCTTTAAAATTCATTCGTTCACTCAACAGCTGTGGATACCGCGTCCAGAGCTACCAGCCAAGCTACTTGACTGGACTATTGTAAGAGAGAGAACACAAGCCATAACGACAGCTGCCATATTTTGATCTTATAACAGAGGAGCAGGCAACTCTTCTGGGTAAACACACACAGAGACACACGCATATCACTAAAATCCAAACTCCAGAAAACGTTCATATATTCTGTGTTCAGACTGGAATCTGCCACCACAGCCATGCTATCACTTTGAGATCAATTTTAATAACCGTCACCTCAAATTAGTCTTATACTTTGTGAGTGTGGGTGTGTGTGTGTGTGTGTGTGAGAGTTTGTGCATGTACATTTTCGCCAGTCTTTGTATCCATGTGACTCCGTTTCATAAATTGTGAGAGAAAGTATCACTTGAGAGGTCCTATAGTTTACAATGTCTGGGTTATTTAGTATTTTAATGCAGTCAAATATTTTCCATTTTAAAGAGGAAAAAAAAAGAAACGTTCTGTCAACTTCCCCAGTTTTATCAACATATATAAGCTTATCAATGATAATGTGATGTTTATTATTGGTGGCATTTTGATCCTTCATAAGAGGTGCTTGTGTTTCTTTTTTGTACAGAATTGTTTTTCTTTACTTTTTTTGTGTTTAATGTTTTGTAACTGTGTCAACCTGCAACATTGTCAAAGTATGTTCACATGCAAAAGGTGTAAACGTTAAGATGACGTATACATTTTTGTATAAGAAAGTTTAAAAATCCTTAATATTTCCTTGGAAAGGGAAAAAAATTAAAGAATGTTTCTTAGTATCTCTGTTTTTAATGTCTTTTGTTCTCAAAACTCACACATGGTGGTCGCACTGAACTGTAATTTAATGTTTAAACACTTTTACATGCCTTTTTATATTTACTAGTCTTGTTGGTTAATAGTCATTAAATTAGCTGCACAGATACTATTCAATTTTATACAGATATGTTGAAATGAAAGAAAATAGGTTTATTTCAAGACTGGTGGGCCAAAACATGAAATATTTTAAAACACTGACAAGTTTCAAATGTAAAAATGTTTTAAAAACAAAAGGCGTAATTAATGTTGGCTTAACTCTATTTAGCTGCTTCACTTTTAGGAATCGTATCACCCGTGTTTTGTTTTTTTTGACATGCAACAGTAGGGTCAATACAGGTTTTACCAGTGATACTAATTAAGGTTTAGTTCCATTTATTTCAGCAGTCTTCCAGTGAACCAGCATGCACGGAACGGGACCTTAACTAGTATCATTAATAACACCTGTGTTTATCCTGTTTCATGTCAAAATGAAAAAAGTCTATTTAGATTTGTTCCTAAAAGTGAAATGCTCACTCATAATTATTGAAAAGACAAAGACTGCTTGTCATAAAAACTTTAATGTACAGTATCAAAATGCATAAATCTCATGTTAAATACTGCTCATAGTTAAAAATGATATAATCTGTCTTTGAGTTCAGTCACCAACTACACTTCAGCATAAATAATTTCCCCCTGGGATTATTAAAGTATTTCTGATTCTGAGATATGTGCCAAGTCTGACCTTCATGACTGAATTCATACCAAACTGATTCTGTTGATTTTACAGTGAGAAAAAAAAACTAATACCATCAGAGAAAAGTTATTTTGTACTTAAGGCAGATATTCATTTGTAGCTTTGATTATTATTTCCAGACCATAAAAATGATTTCCCAAATACTGTATTTGACTCAAACTTGCCTTAAGATACATTTACTCAATAGAAAACTTTATCATGCGGACATACAGCTCTGAGGTAATAAATGGCTATGGCACTGATTTATTTTTTTGACGCAAAAGATCAGGCATCATTGGTCTTGAAGATGTTTCAATAGTGCAGGTTTACTATCATTCCCATGGAGGACCAGGTCAGCCGTTCTCAAGTCGTTTGCTTGACCTCCATAAGGCACAAACCAGGAATGTGGCCATGAGCACTACAGCAGAAGAAAAGAGATGCTTTAGAAATATTTAACCTGGAGCAGATTTTCCCAGACACGACATGTCGACATGTCGGAGTCCTCACCTGGTGCGTCCGAGCAGAACGACCACTGACAAGGTGCCGTCTGGGAGAGATCTGAAGAGCTTCCGCAGGCGGCGGTCCAGCTTCCTCATCATGAGATCCATTTCCTGGTCCTACCAAAGATCACACATTGGAGGCTCAACGAATAATAAACAAATCACAACAGGTACGAATAACACAAATGAACTTCATTCACATGCAATGTGCTTGAATTTCATCATCACTTTGATATGTGTTTAAGTTTATGTCAAGGAAGCGAAATGTGCCACAATGTCAAAGCCAGCTTAAATCGAAAAATCTATAGCTTCACTAGATATCAGTGGCAGTCTCAAACTGTTGTATTGTCACAGTATGTTTCTTTTGATGGGATGTTATAACGTTAGAAAATGACAATGACAATCGTCTTTACCTGAGAGCTGATGTGCATGTGGCTCCTCTCTTCATCAGGATCCACTGTGGTGATTGGCGTTGTCATGGCAGCCCATGAGGGTAAATGGGGTGGAGTCAGGGATGGACAGACGAGGTAGCTTTCCTTCTGGAGGTGCTCGGGGGAGGTGAGGGCTATATGTTTGCCCTCTGAACTCTCAAACTCTGGCCAGCAGAGACACACAGAGACGTTGCATGAACTCTCCCGACACATACAGCGCAATAATCAATAAGATTTTAACTCACTTATGTGTGCATGTCTTGCATGTTTTCCAGGTTTGGCAGGCAGGACAACTCTTTCCACTGTACCAAAGTGAGCGAACGTGTCTCTGACTGTCTCCTCGGAAAGTCTGGACTTAGTGGCAGTGTGCTGCAGCCGTGTGCCATTTATCGTAGTTGAACCTTTAGCATCCAACGTGTGTCCATTGACCTTTGCAGAAATGTGTATGCAATCAGCCATACTGGGGTTTAATTTAACAGCGTAGAGGTGACTGGCGTTCAGACCGTCACCCATCAAAGCATCAAGAGTCAAATCCAGGTCCAGCATTGACTCATAAACAGGCCTCTGGACCTTAAAGGAACACACAAGCAAACACGTTGGAGATACAGGCTACAAACACACTGCTATGTAAAGGGAATAAGTAACAGAAGAAGAGTTACCTTGATGGACTGCCCCTGCATTTTAAGTCCATTCAAAGTTTTTATAGCCAGCATGGCTCCCTCCAGCAGCTCAAACTCTACCTCTGCATGAACCTAAGGACCAAACATGTCAGAAAATATATGTGAGATCAACAAAGCCAAAATCCAGAAAGAGGAAAAGAACAGATCTCGTTTACAGCTCGAGTTCAGCAGAAATTATCACCTTATCTTAGATATTCAGTTGTTATTGAGAAATATAAATACAAATATCAGCTTCTTAAATATAAACTAAAAGGATCAGAATGTAGGCAAGATATACCCTGACAGCTGAGTTCAACATCTTGATTTTTCGAACTGCTCCACAGCAACGAAACAGCTGCCTCACTTCCCTCTCAGAGAAACCTGCAGGAAACGGCCCAGCAAACACGACACACATATCTCGAAGGTTTGCACACACCTGCAGGATAAACACACTCATTAATCAGTACAAAAAAAAGAAGCTTAGACACTAAATTCATCATGTTCTGAGAAAAAAAAACAAAAAAAAAAACACCTCACCCTCTGGTACTGCTGCTCCTCTGCAGGGATGCATCTCTTCAGATAGTCAGAGGAGGAAGAAAACTGGAGCACCGAGAGGAACGGACACTTGGTCTGCCTCCTGAAAGAGGCCAACACCTGAAGGGGAAGGAATACAGTAAAGAGAGGTGGAGAAAAACAAGAGGAGAAGTTAATAGGATGGAGAGGAAAAAGAAGAAAGGCACAAGACATTTAGTGAGAGGAAGAAAAAGAGGAAGAAAAAGGTACAAATGCAGCAGCCTCTCACCTCTAATTTAAGAAATGACATTAAATCTGAAAGATATATGTTGACATTTAACATAATCAATCATAATCAAAGCCACCTCATGAACAAAAAGAGCAACTTCATCCATCTCTCCTCTCTCTGTCACTTCATTGTTCGTTGTCAAATCAGACAGAAATGCAGCTATCATCAAAAACCCAGAGAGCTGAAGATATTCACAACTGAATGTAGACAGGCATCCTGACATCTAACAGAGAGGTAAACCAACAAACCCTTTATGAGGACTTGAAATGAAAACAGATCAATGCATATTTCGTGTAGAGAACAAAGCAGATCTCGAGTGTTTCATCGGGTAAAGGTCAGGAGGGAGTAGTAGCAGTAGTAGCAGTAGTAGTAGTAGTAGTAATCATGTCTCACCTCTTTGTCAGAGTTGTGCCACATCTGATTGGACACATCCAGTTTGACGTCAGAACGCTTCCCTAAAAAGGCTACTGACCGGCCGAGTGTTTGTAATATGTCAGCGAACCTGCCCAAGAAATAAATACAGAGAAATAGTCAAATATAGTTGCAGGAAATGTGAGATAGTGTTTCCATTAGTGATAAAAGCAGCACTGGAAGACGTATTCAGATCCTTTAGTAAAGGTAGCAACTGTTATGGTCACGTGTGAGCCTTGAGGTCCTCGGCAGTATTAATTGTTTGTCTTTGACTAGGTGCCACCATATCTCAACACTGTGGTTGCCGTGGATGAAGAGGCCTGTTGCTGCCTTCCTAGTCATAATAGATAGCTTGCCGTTGATGTTCCAATCTGCGTAAACAGGCATCTGTGTCTCCAGACTAGAATATGCTGACAATAACACCTCCATGGGTAAAGACATTCTCTTAGCATTATTAGTCTAGTATTTGTGGTGTTATCTTGGGGTTTAAAGTTTATCCACCATCACGAGTTCGTCAGAATGTGAGACCGACTCAAGCACTTCTGATGAACTTTGAGAGTGTCTCTAATTCTCCTTGATCAAGCGTCAATAAATAATACAGCATAAGACATCAGAGGCTCCTGAACACTTTCTTCCTTCCTGACCTCACCATTGACCTTTGACTTCAGCAATTTCTCAACAGCAACTGTGAAAATACTTCGCTACCAGCAAAAGTCCTGCATTCAAAACCATACATAACCAAAAAACCCTATTTTCAGCTTTGGGATGATGCATTTCACAATTACTTCACGAAGGTTTTGAATTGAAGAATTGAAGAATTTTCACCTTTCACACTTGATCCTTCTGTTCATCAGAAAAATTAAAAATTCAGAAATCTCATAAACCTTTTTGTTTTAGTCGAAATGATTGTAAAGAACAACACAGGCATTTGTGGAACATTCCAGACAAAAGACAGAGAGAGATTCAGGTACACTGACTCAAACTAGGGCCACACTGAGCAAGTTAAATCTGAAAAGCAGTGAGTGTACTGCAGTGTTTTCAGGTCATTTTCAGGGCACTGAGAGGTTTTCTGTGTCTCAGGTGGTTTAATACAAAAGCTACATCTTAAACTAAAACATAAGTGTGGTGTTTTTTTGTATTGATCCAACATGGAGAGAAAAACCCAGAGGAAACACGTGGTTTACCCGACTTATTGTGGACATGGTCTGAGTAACTGAAGTGAGATGTAAAGAAATCAAAGAGGTTTGCAGGTTATATAACGTACTGTACCTGTGACTCGGTGTGGGTGCACAGTCAGGCTCCTCCACTAGTGTATATCCCCACAGCTCCTCCAAGTGAAGTTCTACAACCTGACAGTGAGCATACACACAAAGTCTTATATCAACTGTGTGTGTGTGTGTGTGTGTGCCTCTGTGTCTGTTAGAAATGTGTTACCTGTCGAGGTCCTGTTTTAATAAAGTACTGGGCCAGCTCCAGAGCTGCCAGAGCATCCTCAATGGGATTATGACCCTTTTTCTCTTCAGTTTGTATTTTCCTCCTGGGATACAAGTGGAAAATGTGATAATTACCCATGGTGGGTGAGAGACATAGAGAAGGGAGAGAGAGAGGGGAGAGGGAGACAACTTACTTCAGCACTGTCTCGGCCAGGACCTTAAGTTTAAACCTCTGTCCAAACTCTCTCCTGTACAGCAGTGAGGTGTCAATTACATGCTGGTGGATCAGCTGCAGGGAGGACACAAACACAGTACAAGTCAAAACTTCAACTTTTGACCTAAAAAAGATTGCTGCCATGAAGTTACTCTACAACTGAAGCCATTTTTGAGCTCTTATAATATTGATAAGTTTTAAATAATGACGTAGTGTCACACATCTCACTATTTACAGCATGTAAACGCTTTGTGTTCTTCCATACGGCACAGATTCAGGGAGGCATTTGCATGAAGAGACAACAGAAACAACCCGAACACCTCACAAAAGTGAACCTGACACACTAAGACAAAACAAGGAGACTGTATCTATAAGACAAACTACTTATGTTGCAAGGAAGAGGTTTGGGTTTGAAATGTCAGAAAAGAAAGACCAGACCAACAAAATTATGAGATGATAATTAACATTAAATATTCAAAATGTAATAAGAAATAGATCTTTCCATGTGGCCATTTTATGAAAACTATGTATTCCTCGAATTTGCAGAAAATGTGATATTCTGTGATATGTATCGTAATCTGGATATTAAATAAACAATATCGGGATGTGACATTTTGGTCCCTAAAATAAATATCTTTATGTTTCATATTCTGCTGGATTTGATCAGTTCAAGCCACAGATGTGCATATATATTACACTGAACATATATATGGATTTATATTTAGCTTACAACAGTGTCAGTGAGGCGGTGTGTTCAGGTCTGCTGTGTGCTCTTCTCCGTTTTAAAAGCCCTGTGTCTCTGACCAGATGGTAGTAATGGGAAGTGTTGATTAAGGGGTTGATCAGTGTCATTTGGTATTGTGAGTGCTAGGCGTGTGATGGCTCGGTTGTTCGTGTGTGGGAAGGCAGATGGGTCTGGAGGCAGCGTGTGTGTCTTGACAACAAGTCTTATTACTTATTAGGTCAGTTTAGGAAACGCACTTGTGTACAGAGCTAAGCATTCAAAAGAAAGTGCCTTTATATGCATAAAAGCTCCAGTGTTGTTATCAAAAGAATACTGTTGCAGACAGCGGTGCAGTCCACTGTATTCACAGTGTCTTTAAAGACTGTACATGATGCAGGTATGTGTTTGCTAAACACACAGATACAAAGCTTCCCCTGACCTCAACAATCCCAAAAAAAACTAAATTAGAATTTAACCATGTTCTGATAATTATATTGTTACAAGTAGAAATCAAAATGTCCATCGTAACTCACTTTCAGAGCCATCAGGTCATTGTTGAGCGAATGGCCGACCAAAACTGCGTCACTCGGCAGCAACGTCTTAAGTTTCACTTGAACGTCCCGCAAGGTGGTCGTGATTGATCGCAGCATAGCCGCAGTGATACCGGAGAACCTATCAGAAAGCAACAAAAATGTATTTTAAGACAGTGATTGATGTTGGTTATCAAAAATACAAGCTTTTTTTTTTTGTGTGTGTGTGTGTGTGTGTGTACCTGGTGAGGTAGTCGAGGATTCGGTTCTGAGGTTTGACCAGCTCGTCCAGCACACAGCTCCCATCACTGTCCACCACAGAAACACGAGTCAACTCGTATCCCTTTTCTGTCAGACACTGAAGCACAACGTTAGCACACTCATTCACTGTTGGAGCAGGGATGGGAAATCTTGCAATGATTCATCAGCATCGTGCCCATAAAAGCTATAATATGACATTTACGAGATGCTAAGAAATGCTGAATAAATCGAGATGGCACTAGAGAGGAAGGACCATGAGATAAATTAAATATAATATATAATAAAAGTTAAACTTTAATCATGGTTTAGTTTTTAAAAGTTGGAGGACAGGCAGAATACAGTTGGTAATAATGGTACCTGTCTATCATGACTGAATGGTGCATGGACTTGTTTGAAACTGTATGACTATAAGTGTGAATTAAGAGCATCTCACCATTTCACAGTCGAGTCCGTACAGAGGGCTGCTGTCAGTCACGCAGTCAACACTGTCTGTGCACACAAACTCCTCAAAGCCTGGCATCCCTGTGTCGGAAAGAACAAGAAGAACAAGAAGCGAGTCGGTAAAGATGCATTCTCTTTCTCTCTAAATAAGCTTCTCGTCTACCCTAACCGCCGTTTGAGCTTTTAGTAAACAAATCTATGCAGTCTCAGTAGTAGATGAGCGTCACGTTTTAGTGAGGACAGAGAAAACGGTAAGCCTGATTAGATAGTCAGGAGCAGAGTGGCAGAAAATAGGACCTGAAAACAGTTCATGACACTTAATTTCCTACATGATGAACTGAAGGCTTCATATAGACCCTGTTATCTGTGATTGGACCCAAAGATCCTGAGTGAAGCACCCTTTTAAAAGTATAAATAGTATTTTATATTTGAAATTGAAATCCTGTGGGAGAAGGACACTCACCTTTGACAGGAAAGTGTCTCTTGATCATCTCCTCCTGAGGGAGAACATACGCCGTCAGTCCTCTCATGTGTGTCCCAAACTTGGTGATTACTGGGTGACTCCTCAGTGCTGCAGCAGTGTACAATCACACACACACACAGACAGATAAATAAGAACAAGAGCAACAACAACAACAACAAAAAACATGATGAGAAAACACAAAACTACAGCTGGGAGATATAAAATTATTGACTAAATGTCACAATATAATAATGTGATGATATTCTGTGGATCAATATGAGAGAATTCAGGAGATAACAACAGACAGGAAGATTATTTTGACTTACAGTCAGTTAGACTTCAGACATATTTAATGATAGCATCCTTTAAAAACCAGGAACAGGCAAAGTCATGGGTTACATCATCATTTTTTTTTTTATTCATCTACCCACACTCTCACCTTTGTGTATTTGACTGCTTTGACTTTGTCTCAGAGCTTCCGATTTAGGAACTTCACTGCTGAAGATTCCTGACGCCAGGTTGGAAGTTGTCGGATTAAAGGTGACTCTCTAATCCAGCCAAATAAAAACATTGTGAATAATCATTTTCCACATTAAATAATCATGTCATGTTACATTCACGTCACCTCTGGTTACTTACAGTGGTGTAATTGGTCCTGAGGTGCTGCAGAGTGAGGTAGTGTTTGTAGAAGTGACTCTGTGTCAGACCCTCCACGATCACCACATTCACAGCTTTAATCCTCTTCTGATGGAGGAGACGACACCAACTACAAGAGACACATGGGAAGCATAAGTGGGTTAGTCTGCGGCGCAACAGGCTTAAAATAGATCATTTAGATGATCACTCGAGCACAGGGACGCCGTATAAGTACATTACAGAGAGTTATTTGATGGGAGCTGATACCATCTTACAACTGCAGTCATCACCTGGGCTGTTTAATGCCACCTGTTCTCCCCAGAGCAGCATAATGCAACAGCTCCGTCAGCTCGTTCAGTGTAATTGGTTGTTGAAGGTGGCTGAGCAGCACGGAGATCCTCGGTGAGCGGGAAGAACGCCCACACTCCGGCGTCTCCTCGCCTCCCTGCACGGTTTTTAATCTCTTGGCATCCTCGTGTGTTGTGGAGGCGACGCTCTTTCTTTTCTTTCTGTTGCATGTTGTTGGTGCTGCTGCTGCTGCTGATGGTGATGGAGGCTCCATATTAGGTTTCTACTAGGAGATAAAAAAAAGAGGCGAATTTGCACACATGTAACACATCTAATTTTATTTAGGAAGTTATAACAAGGGGGTTGAGCCAACTAGGACTGTGTATCGAAGCTGTATTGACCGAAATGTGTCAATAAGTTTGAATTTCAAAAACGGTCAATTACCTAAAGTTGGTATTAAATGGTTTAGATGTTGTTTACTTATTCTTTAATCAGATATTTCCTTGTTTAAATCATCATTTTCTTCTGTATTTTAAACTGTGTTGGCTTCGTGCTAAGACAAAATAAACACAGAGAAAAAGATCAAGAACTTCGATTTCTTCAGATCACGTTAGGGTTACCTGAGCCAGCGCTTTTAATTCAGCACAGTTCCAGGAAGAGGCAATGTCCCGAGTTCATTGTAGTTTTATTGACTCACGCTACAGGCTAATCTAGCACACAGTGATTACAGATTACATTAGTCAGAAACAGAAACGGCGTCTTCCCATCAGTGTCTCTCTGCTGAAGGATCATTAGTGCATCTCTTCTGGTTCTGCCCTACATTACACAGCTTTTGAACTGCATTTTTTGAGGGACTCTCGTTTTTTCTGGAGACATTCACCCTCACCGTGACCCGGCCATCTCTGGATGCTCTGCAGAGGCTTTTGAGCCGCTGCACAACTTGCAGATTTGTTTTACAGCTAGGAATAGTGACTGCTGAGAAAGTTATTCTCCTGACCTGGAAGTCTACCTCTCCCCCTTTACTTTGCACATTGGCTCAAGGAAATGTTGTCGATTATACAAATGTTAAAAATGCTTCTGCACAAACCTGATACATAAAACAGATTTGCGAGAACTTGACAACCTTTCTTGGCACAGTGTCACATGACCCCACAACCACAAAGACTATGACTTGCCTGGCTCTATCACTGAGTATGGTTTTTGATTTTATTCATGTATTCATGTAATTTTACCTCGCTCCTGAGACGTTAATATTGCAGAATATGGACAGAATATTTATCTTGTAAACTGTTTTTGTTTTGTTCTGCTTGTGTTAAAACCTGTAAATAATTAACTGTAAATAAAGAAAAGGAGGTGTAGGTGGGTTTTTTTTTATGCTTTCATCAAAGATAAAAACATACATCCCTCGTGCCTTATCACATACCTATGCCATGAAATAACTTTAAACAATGATATAATTTTGCAGGACAAAAACAGGAGAGACAGAGTGTGTAGAAAAACATGCCTACGGTATAATACTTAATCTAAGGTACCCGAAACATTAGCAAACATTTGGTAAACTAATATTCTGGAACATCATAACCTGATGATGACTCCCCTCTGTGCACAGACAGACACTGGATGATGGACATTTAACAGAGAACTGGACTCTTTCTCCGAATAACAATGCACATTTTATTGCACAGTTTGTATATTTTACACTGACAGAGCTATATGCTCTCTCCCTTTTAAATCAATTTATACTGTAGCCACTTAACGCTCTTTTTTATAAAAATTAGGATTGTACTGGGCTGCAGATGTTTTAACTCTTAGAGGGAGTGTATGTGTGTTTTGTCTTTTTGTTTATTTTGTGCATTCCCCTTATCTAGCATGTGTATGTTCAAGGACATGAGAAACAGACTAAAGGAAGTGT
>NC_040020.1:24735501-24737857 GCF_000972845.2 Larimichthys crocea | reverse complement strand
ATACTTTTAATGCTCACCTCCCCTTAAAATGAGATAAAGTACCACAAAGATAACACCATGTCAATTAAGTATTCATTCCAGTAATCACTGTGTTGATAGATAGATAGATGGATGGATGGATGGATGGATGGATGGATGGATGGATGGATAGATACTTTATTGAGTGTTACAGCTGCAGTTACATGTATTACACCACAAAACAGGCATGAGGAAGAGCTTTAAGTGGCTACAGTATAAATGGATTTAAAAGGGGGAGCATACAGCTCTGTCAGTGTAAAATATACAAACTCTGTACAATAACTCTGTTAAATGTCCATCGTCCAGTATCTGTCTGTGCACAGAGGGGAGTCAACATAGGTTATGATGTTCCAGAATATTAGTTTACCAATTGTTGCTAATGTTTCGGGTACCTTAGATTAAGTATTAACCGTAGGCATGTTTTTCCACACATCTTGTCTCTCCTGTTTTTGTTCTGCAAAATTATATCATTGTTAAAAGTTATTTCATGGCAAGGATGTGATAAGGCACGAGGGATGTATTTTTTATCTTTGATGAAAGCATAAAAAAAAACACCTACACTCCTTTCTTTATTACATATTATTTACATTTTAACACACAAACAGAACAAAACAAAATACAGTTTACAAAGATAAAATATTCTGTCCAAATTTGCAATATTACGTTCAAGGAGCGAGTTAAAATTAATGAATACATGAATAAAAAAAAAAAAAACATAACTCAGTGATAGACCAGGCCAGTCAAGTCTTTGTGGTTTTGGGGTCATGTGACACTGTGCCAAGAAAGGTTGTCAAGTCTCCAAATCTGTTTTATGTATCAGGTTTGTGCAAGAAGCATATTTTAACATTTGTATAATCGACAACATTTCCTTGAGCCAATGTGCAAAGTAAAGGGGGAGAGGTAGACTTCCAGGTCAGGAGAATAACTTTCTCAGCCGTTCACTATCCTAGCTGTAAACACAAATCTGCAAGTTGTGCCGCGGCTCAAAAGCCTCTGCAGAGCATCCAGAGATGGCCGGGTCACGGTGAGGGTGAATGTTCCAGAAAAAACGAGAGTCCCTCAAAAAAATGCAGTTCAAAAGCTGTGTAATGTAGGGCAGAACCAGGAGAGATGCACTAATGATCCTTCAGCAGAGAGACACTGATGGGAAGACCCGTTTCGTTTCTGACTAATTTTAGTCATCTGGTAATCATCTTGCGCAATTAACGTGCGCAGCTCCATGTAATACATTGTACTGACATTAGTGAGTGCCTCATGGCCCGGACGTTGCCTCTCCTTTGATAAAGGCGCCCTGCGCTAGGTAACCCTAAGTGATCTGAAAAATCGAAGTTCTTGATCTTTTTCTCTGTGGTTATTTTGTCTTAGCACGAAGCCACAACACAGTTTTAAAACAGAAAAAATGATGATTTAAACAAGGAAATATCTGATTAAAGAATAAGTAAACACATCTAAACCATTAATACAACTTAGGTAATTGACCGTTTTTGAAATTCAAACTTATTGACACATTTCGGTCAATACACGCTTCGATACACAGTCCTAGTTGTCAACCCCTTGTTATAACTTCCTAACATAAAAAAATTAGATGTGTTAACATGTGTGCAAATTCGCCTCTTTTTTATTCTCCTAGTAGAAACTCTAATTAGGAGCCTCCATCCACATCAGCAGCCAGCAGCAGCCAACACAACATTCAACAGAAAGAAAGAAAGAGCGTCGCCTCCACAAACACACAGGATGCCAAGAGATTAAAAACCGTGCAGGGAGGCGAGGGAGACGCGACGGGAGTGTGGGCTGTTCTTCCGCTCACGAGGATCTCCGTGCTGCTCAGCCACTTCAACAACCAATTACACTGAACGAGCTGACGGAGCTGTTGCATTATGCTGCTTGGGGGAGGGCAGAGAGACAGTGGTTAAAACAGCCAGGTGGTGACTGCTGCAGTTGTTAAGATGTATCAGCTCCCATCAAAAATCTCTGTAATGTACTTATACGGCGTCCTGTGCTCGAGTGAGTGATCATCTAAATGATCTATTTTAAAGCCTGTGTGCGCCGCAGACTAACCCACTTATGCTTCCCATGTGTCTCTTGTAGTTGGTGTCGTCTCCTCCATCAGAAGAGGATTAAAGCTGTGAATGTGGTGATCGTGGAGGGTCTGACACAGAGTCAATTCTACAAACACTACCTCACTCTGCAGCACCTCGGACCAATTCCACCACTGTAAGTAACCAGAGGTGACGTGAATGTAACATGACATGATTATTTAATGTGGAAAATGATTATTCAAAAATATCTTTGTTTTGTGTGGTTGTTGTCGTTGTTTTTTATTGGTGTTAGAGGAGTC